>NW_026861765.1:0-30052 GCF_026571515.1 Ruditapes philippinarum | reverse complement strand
AATTTTAACCGGGCAGTGATTTGATATTATTTAAATAAGTTTGAATTGCAGCGTTCAAAAAACTTGTTCTTTTAGAACTCAAAGTGTTACTTATTATGTTAAAATGAAGGGGAGATCGAGTCAAAGAGAAACACCGAGTGACGTCCTAAATTATTTTAGCCTTCCTGAAATTTGAAAATATTCATGGAAAAAGCAATAGCATATTTTTTGTGGGAAAAAATACTGCGCATTGTATATTTTGTAGCTAAAATAGTCTTGAATAACGAGATAATACATAGGGAAATCATTTCTGAGAAATTTATAAATAGTTGAAAAACATAAAATCAAAACGAAGATTATATGTAAATAATGGAAGAATCTACTTTTATAGATTCATGTCATTTAATGTGTTTAAAATTATTTAAATGTTATCAAAAGTTTTATTATTTATATATGAATTGAAGGTGTAATTTCAACAGTAAGGTTGCAAAATCTGGGTATACAAAAATTATTTTCGATGCCATCAAGACAAATTTATTTCAACGCTTAAAATTATCTGTATGAGGTTACATATGCCTAACCGCCCTCTGTCAATGCCGCAACTAGAATAATCCATAAAAAGCTCGAGGCATTTTTGTTACGTCATATGTTTCGTAAATTGTTGTTGACGTAATAAGGTTGTTTTTTTTTCGTCAGGAGTCCATTTTCAAGAGTTATAAACATTGTGATGTTGACAACTAAAATTGATGGGCCGTTCTTGAATTATGAATTTGGAACCTACTGAGTTATGTTGTGTTTCATTTACATATTTTATTTGCTAACCCAGATAACTCCACAAATTGAACAATGTTTTAATAATGAGACGGATTAATAACTGTTTAAAAATATGGATCATCATAAGTGCAGGATTTTTGAAAAAAAATGGAATTTACGAAACTGGATAGAAACTGGCAATGAAAGAATCTACAGAATGCGAATTTCGAAATTCATAGGGATTCTATTCAGCTTAAAAGTAAGTGCAATTTCTAGATCTACTCCATGTAGTTGCTTATTTTTCATTTTCTAAAAAATTCCATTACCATCTTGTAGATCCAGCTTTGAAAAATAATCATGAAACGACCCCGAGAATCTCATGTATGTTTAAGAAACATGACACGTGCTTTCTCCCGTTCATCTTTAAATGAAGAGTACTACGAAAAATAAACAACAGAGATTTACAATAGTGAAATCAAAATTTGCTTTAACAAGAAAAGTAGGCACTGTAGAGAAAAATCCTGAAAAATCTCTAGGGTGACTTCTTTTAGTTTACAAAAATATTTTAAATTTTATTCAACCTGATTTTGTTAATTCATACCAGGCAAAAGTTCATTTCCATATTTAATGGGACAGACTCTAGTAATCTAAGGATAACTTTACAGTAATGCTCACTCATGGTTAGTTCCAGGAACAGATACAAAAGTGTGTCTGTAAGGTTATAGCTTCCTTCACAATCAAATAGAAATAATATCATAGAGTAAACCTTTTTTTTAATCTTCATAACGTCTCAGTGCTCGGTGTTTCCTCTGGCCTATTTCGTGGTAAAGATGTATTATCTGCAGGTATCGTCTGCACCGACTCTTGATCTCCATGAACATATCTAAACTTGGAAACGTCTCGTGTGATTTCTTTTCCTCTATGTTTGATTGTTAGCATAGATCCGTTCATAGCCATTATTATTTCGGGGGTAGAGTCATACGCTGTTTCAAACTTTTTCCGTTGTTCCCGTTTTAATAGCACACGATCTCCCAGTGTCAAATTATTTCGCTGTGCTCTACGTTTCTTATCAGCGTTTGTTTTGTTTTTCGTTTTTGATAGACTGTCCCTGTCTCGAATATCTGTGTCTTTGTTGTCAAATGTCATTTTTGGTAATTTTGTCTTAAGTTTACGATTTAACATTAATTCACTAGGAGCTGTTTGTGTAGTTGTTTGTGGTGTGTTCCGATAATTCATAAGATATCTACTTAACGCTCTTTTATAATCTTGTCTAGACGCTATCGCTGTTTTAATTGCTTTTTGCAGTGGCGCCATGAATCTCTTTACTATTCCATTTGCTTGTGGGTGCAATGGAGTGATTCGTTTTTGTTTAAATACCGAATTATCAGCAAATTCTTTGAATGCGCGACTTTGAAACGGAGGTCAATTGTCTGTTTCTACTACCTCTGGATATCCGAATATCGAAAATATCGCCCCTAATCGCGGTATGACTGTATCTGCGGCTGTCGATTTGATTCTTTCAACTACTGGAAATCTACTGCAGTCACATAAAACAACTAGTAACATGTAACCGTCTGGAAATGGACCACAAAAGTCACAACTGACTTCAGAAAACACATCTCGTGGTAGTTATGTTGGTTTGATCGGGTTTCGAATAATTCTTGTTGATGCAGCTTGGCATACAATGCACGATCTAAACATTTCTTCTACTATTCTATCCATATGAGGAAACCAGCAATATTCACGTAATAATCCTTTGCATTTTGATTGGCCTTGGTGACCTTCACGCGAAAGCATAACAGTTTGTTTTTGCACACTTTCTGGTATGCAAAGTTTTGTACCTCGTAAAAGCACAAATCCATCTTCCGTATATACAACTGCAAGTTCTTGATTTTTATTTAAATGTTCGTATAACCGAAAACTTTCATCTAATTTGCATTTTTTGAGTCTTCCAGTTGTTTTGTTCTAACGCATTTCTTACACAGCTTAATATACAGTCCGTTTCGGTATCATTTGCTACATCTGACAGCTTCAATGCATATGGCAAAGCGTTATCAGTGATAAAGCTAATATACTGCTCGGCTACTGTATTTGTTTCGTGTCGTGTATGTGGATGCCTGGAAAGATAATCTGATATTATCATTTTACCTTGGCCCCGGTCTTATCAACGATCGTACGATTTTGGAAATCTTATCGTACGATTTTGATCTACGATTGTTGTACGCTCGATCGTAAGACTGTTTTATCAACGCGGTTGTACGTTTAACCTAAAATATTACGATTTTCATAGACGTACGGTTCTTTCGCCTGCGCAGTATCACAGGTCGGTCTAAAACGCAGACGCTTGTGCAGACAATATAGGATATATATTAAAACGCAGACAGTATAGTTATAGAGTGTTTTCACAAAACGCAGACAATATAGAATAAGAAGGTGTAAATAAGACACTTAAAAGCTGTTTAGATTTGTATGTTTAAGATCGAAATTTTAAGATATTAGAGATTTGTAGGTATAAATATTTGATAATAGATTAGATTTTTAAAGAATAGAACTATTTTTCATGATTTTATATTAAGATGATTTAAATTAAGAAATAATAAATAGTGATATTAAAAAGATATTTTGACATACTATGCTTGATCTGTATTAACTTTTATGAATTAAAGATAAAATGTCTAATATAGGTTTTGTTAACTTTAATAAGCTGAATAATAATGAAAATTTCAAAACAAATTTAAAAAACAGAGCATATTTTTATTTGATTTTTATACATAGCCCATCTACAAAGTAACCATTAAATAGTTAATAAAACAATGTTATAAAGCATTTATAATTATTAAAAAAATGTGATGTAAAAATATAAATATAATTATGATTTATCATTATAAAACAATATATATATACAATATCGATATATATCTATATTGTCCGCGTTTCTTGCAATAACTATATACTTTATATTGTCTCCATTTTACTAAATGTTCTATACTGCTAATAAACCTAGAGTAAAATGCACACGATATAGCGTATATAGTACCTGCGAGAAACTCAGACCTATAGTTATATAGTGAAAATTAATTTTGCAGAATTAACAGCATATAGTGAAATGCAGATATATAGTATATAGAACTTGCGAGAAACGCAGACAATATAGATGAATAATGAAAATGAATTTTGCAGACATGTATTACAAGTCAACTTGTACATGAAGTTATATTTGAATTTTTACATTATTTGTTGTTTAGTATTAAAGAAAATTAATAATAGTCTCACATTAATAAGTTGATAAGACGGGACAGTTTTTTTACATAACATTGTTTTTTAAATCATTATAAAGGCTTTATAATATTGTTTTATTAACTATTTGTATAAAAATCAAATAAAAATATGTTCTGTTTTTTTTTATTTGTTTTGGAATTTACTTTATTGTCCCCATTAAATTTCTGCTGATTAAAGTTAACAAAACTTATATTAGACATTTTATCTTAAATTCATAAACGATAATACAAATCAAGCAAAGTATGTCAAAAAATCTTTTTAATATCACTATTTATTTTTTCTTAATTTATATCATCTTAATAAAAAAAACTTTAAAAAATATTTCTATTCTTTAAAATTCTAATCTTTTATCAAATATTTATACCTGCAAATCTCTAATATCTTAAATTTTTTTATCTTAAACATAGGACAATTGGATCAAAAACCAACACAAATTTGAATATGAAAACATGATTCGCTTTATTAAGCTTCCTAAGTTGATACATAAAGGAAATTACGTAAACGTACAAAACAGACGTCTACGTTAATAGACGTCACATTTGGCGCGTAAAAGAAACTTTATAATATTAAAATAAGATAAAACGTCTGTTGCTGCTTAATACAATAAAACATGCGCATATATATGTATAAACGTATTTTTTTAAACATATCATATATAATTTTCGAAAAGAATTACATAAAATAACTGGATCAAAAGATACATATATTTTCATAGAGAAACTAGGCTCGTAAATAATTACAACAAGTATGAAAAATAACTTACGTTAACTTACGTGAAAAATAAGTTACTTATGTGAAAGTTTAGAATTTCGAAAAGAAACGTGCTTTAATTGTAAAGAGGGAGATAATAATTTAGAAATATCGTTATCAACCAGTATATCTTATAAAGCTTATCAAATAAAATGAAAAGGATCTATCTATTATGTATTCTAGTTATGGTATTATGCTCAAAATTAATTTATGTTATATGAAAAAAATCAAAAACCATATGAATACATTATGAATAATGTAGTATATATCTAATATAACAATAAAAAAATGCGTGAATAAAGGGAGGTAATAAAATACATATATCAGTGACATAAATAATGTATTTGTACAGATTTAAATAAATTAATAGCATTTTTACATACAGTAAGTGATTACTAAAATAGAACAGTCTTTAATGCCGATATGTACTAAAAAGATATTGGCGAGTTTGTAAAAAATTGCAAGTATATATACTTGAAAAACGATTTTAATAAATGTTTCTAATTTATGTATCTAATATGTCTCTTTCAAAAGTCTCCCCATATTATCATGAGCTTTATCAATCGGCATGAAGGAAAAGTCATCAAGTGAATGATCTACGGAATTGAAATAAATTGCAACATTAGATGAAAATTACTTCTTATTTATTATCAAATTTATGGCTGTTCACCTGTTGATGGGTCTGGCCGACACACTGTATTTTACATTTTTTACAAGTAATTAAATAAATCACGTCACTAGAAGTTCAATTGTCATCAAAATGCATTTTGAATGTTTCTCTAGTATTTGTACTTGTGAACTTACCTTTTTCTTCAATAATTTTACAGTGAGTACATCATTTTCTATTACACTTATTAGTTTTATCGTTCATATTCCGTTAATTTAGAGTTGAATGGGTAAGGGAATCTTGAAGATGTTTGGAACAGGTGTATGCTAAGATTGGTTTATGATTATGTAAATTTTTTACACTGTCATTTTCTGACAATATTAAAAGATCCCAGTATTTATTTATTATAAGACCAAGATGGGGAAGAGACGGATTATATGGGATAACAAATGGTATGCTTTTTTGCTACTCTGTGATATTTTGGTTATTTTCCAGAGTTTCTTCTTTGGTTGAATATTTTACTTTTGCAAAAGCAGATTTTAGCTTGCTATCAGGATAATTTCTGATCTTGAAAAAGGATTCTAAATTTATAAGGGATTCATGAAATTTATCATTGTCTGAAATGATACGTCTGTAACGTTTAGTTTGGCTATATGGGATACCCTCTTTACATTTATTATGGTGGCATGAGTTATATTGATGGAAATATGTAGGTTTTAGATGAATTTCCGTTGATAATGTACAATTTTTATTTTTAAGAATCTTAACATCAAGAAATGACATACATTGTATTTCTTTTTATATATTATATGTAAATTTAATTGTAGGATGACATGTATTTAATTTGTTTATGAAATCATGTAAGGCACTTACATAATGATCCCATATCATAAATATATCATCTAGAAAGCGGAGCCAATTCGTAGGTTTAAGGTCATAACTGTTTACAAAATCAGATTCTAATTTGCCCATGAATAGCGATGCGTATGTAGGGGCCTTAGAACTACACATAGCGGTACCTAAAATTTGTAAATACCGGTAATTTTCATATTTAAATTGAAAATGATTACTTTTAAGTGTCAATTTAAGAAGAGTGCATATTTCCTCCGTTGATAATTTACTACCACATTTTTCATTATCAAGGAAGTATTTACAAGCAGCTAGCCCATCTTCATGTGGGATATTTGTATACAGTGAAGTTACATTCAAAGTAACAAGTGCTGAATGTTTAAGATTTTAATTTACGCAAAAAATCAGAGGTATCTTTCACATACGAAGGTAATGATTTCATATATGGTTGCAATATATAAGTCAAAGGTATTTTGAAGTATTTTCTGTATAACTATTGCATTGCAGAAACAATTGTCTGCCTGGATATCCTATTGTATACTTTCATTATAATCTTTATGAATTTTGGGCAAGATATAAAATTGGGGCGTTCTTATGATGTCTGGAAAAATGTCAAATTCGCTAGTTATGTTACTGTTTATTTCAGATATCTCGTTCATACAGTTTTGAATATTAAGTTTTATTTCCTGTGACGGGTCATTGGCTTTTAAGTATCTTATTTACACCTTCTTATTCTATATTGTCTGCGTTTTGTGAAAACATTCTATAACTATATTGTCTGCGTTTTACTATATATTCTATATTGTCTGCACAAGCGTCTGCGTTTTAGACCGACCCGTGATACTGCGCAGGCGTAAGAACCGTGCGTCTATGAAAATCGTAAGATTTTAGGTTGAACGTACGACCGCGTTGATAAGACAGCCTTAAAATCAAGCGTACGACAATCGTAGATCAAAATCGTACGATAAGATTTCCAAAATCGTACGATCGTTGATAAGACGGGCCAATGGTCTATAAACTGTCTGGAAATCATACGTTGTCAACTTCAAACGCCAACGTTCTAATCTTGGGATTGTATTGTTTTGAAATTGTTGAAGATTGGTTGAAGTGCAGCATGATCTGTTATCAGTTTAAATTTCTTGCTGAATAAATACAAATGGAAATGCTGAATCATGATGACAGCACTCAAAGCTTCTCTTTCTGTTTGAGAATATCGCGTCTCAACCGAATTGTATGCTTTGCTTCCATAAGATACTATTTTGCCGTTTTGAATAAGTATTTCTGAGCATCCAACTGGACTTCCGTCGACCCAGAGTTAAGTTTCCTTTTAAGATCGAAAATGTCATGACCTTATCACTGATAAAGGTATCTTTGAGTGATGTGAACGATTTTTATTGGTCGGCAGTCCATTCAAATTTTACATTTTTATGTGTAAGTCGTCTTAATGGTTCTGTTAATCTTGAATAGCCATCTATGAACTTAGACAAATAGTTCGTGAGACCCAGAAATGAACGGGTTGCGGATATTAATTTTGGTTTGTCAATATTTTTCACTGCGTTCACTTTGTCAGGATCGGGTGAAATTCCGGATTCGGAAAATACATATCCGTAGAACTTGATTTTCGATCGTCCGAATGAACATTTTTGGCTGTTCAGTGTGAGGTTTCGATCTTGAAGACGTTGCAGTTAAGCTCTGAGATTCATGTGTCTTACCAAAACATACGATGTCGTCGGCGATATTCAATATGCCTGTTAGACCTTGAAGTGCTTGACAAAGCTCATTTTGGAAAATTATCGGTGCTGCACCCCAAAATATAGACGTTTATACCGAAACAGTCCAATATGTGTCTGAAACGTTGTCATAACACGTGATGCTTAATCCAATTCAATTTGATAGAAAGCTTTGTACAAATCTTGACGTGAAAATACCGTTGCGCCGTTTAACGTCAAGATGATATCATCCACCGTCGGGCAAACATTTTTCTCTGTTTTTATTTCGGTGTTAGTTTTTCTCATATCTACGCACACTCTCACTTCATGCGGAGCATTAGGTTTCAGAGCCGCTACTAAGTTCGAAACCCATGGTGTCGGTAAACCTTTAACCTTTTCAATCACATCCATTTCCTCTAAACTTTTAAGTTCATGTTCGATTTTCGCACGTACATGAAATGGAACTCTCCTAGGCGGTTGAACAACAGGTTCAACACTTTCATTAATATGAAACTTTTCTGTCTTTCAGACATCCTAAGCCTGTAAAAACTTAAGAATACAATATTTTCTTCAATAAGTCCTGAATATGCGTATTTGTTTTTTATTGATTTATGAACTGATTGTATTTGCGGTAAAATCCAAAGCTCTATCGATAATTCATAACTGATCAATGTTTCTTTGTTGCATTTAACGATATGGAAATCAGTTGTCATTAATTTTGAGTCCAACTCCACAAACATGGAACATTTGCTTATGAATGGAAGTGGAGATTTCTGCCAAAATGCGAATGCTTTTGTTTTCGTTTTCTTGATTTCTGGACGGATTTTCATTTTCTCGAGGTCGATTTCGCTAATAATATTTAACGATGAACCGCTATCTATCAACACATGAAATCTACGCCATTTAATTTAATGCTTTTCTTTGGCACTTTTTTCCCATCTGACATCTTAAATCCAAATAATATATCATTTGAACTGACACTCGGCGTGCTTACCTCTGATTAAACTTGTGAATCCGACTGTTCATCATCGATTAACTTCACCTTGTTTTGACGTTTTTTTACAAAACCGATTAAAAATTTTTCTTCTTTTTGACAGTATTTACTTTCCCTCCGAAGCGGGGCAACGTAAAGATAGGGGATATTTTCCTCCAAAAATTTTCGAAAAATTTTTTTATTTTGGGTTCCCGGGGGTTTTTTGGGGTTTTCCCGACGACAAAACTTGTTCTGAAAATTTTTATAAAAAACTTTGGGCTATAACGTTTAGTGCAACCCCTTTTAATTGACGGCTAAATCGGGGAAAATTGTTTTTAACCCGTACTACTTGCTGACATTTTGAACCCTTTTAAAATTTTTCCCGGGTTTGATTTTTTGAAAAAATTTTCCCAAAGGGTTTCTCTTTTTTTAAAGTAATATTAAGTTTTTTATCCGATTTTTTAAAACCATTGCTTTCCCTCATTTTTTATGACGGGGTTTTAATTTCTAGTCAATGTCCGAAAATTTACAATTCTTGGCTTTCTGGCGTAATCTTGTTGAAAACTGGCCGATAGATTCCCCATGCAACTGCTTCATATTACGAAATTCGAAATTTTCAAATTGTGTGTTTTTTCTTTGCTTCAAGTATGTTGTTAATCCAATTTTCGTTTCCTCGTAGTTTTCATTATCTTCAATTAAATTCAATGTATCATAGATATCGTAAACGTCATCTCCTGCATAATGAAATAACAGTGCTTTTTTCGTTTTCTAGTGTTTATTCCCAGTCCAACAAATAAGTTTTCTAGTTTATCTAAATACTTTTCCCATCGTACTCCAAAAGAATTTTCATTAGCACAAACATCGAATTTTGGAAAAGCAGGTAAATTTTTCTCTTTCAAATCTGCTTTTTTCACAGAGTCAGTTTAAATCAATCCACAGTTGTTTTTAATAACCGATCCTCGTCGCCAAGGTAACATTTATATTTTCTATTTGGATGGCTTACTAGCACACAAACTAAACAAGACCCGAAGGATGGTTTATATATTTAATTATTATATGTGTTGCATCCAAGTATACACTCATAAACTCCCAAACATCAAGTAAACATATATACAGTAACAATAACGATATTTGATATTAAAGGCGTGGCATTATATATCTTGTAGACTTGCTTACTTCAGGAAAGAATCGGTTTCGTGTAAGTCACATTAATAAAAATAAACATTTCTTCATCGTTCTTAATGTTAACTGAACTATTTTACCTACATTCCAGTGTAAGTTTATAACTCGCACGCAAGAGGAAGTTATGAGATAGCGTGCACTGAAATGTACGCCATTCATGTTTTGAATGATTATATGTATGTGGACATTGATAAAACAAAGTTGTTTCTTTTAAAAGAAGCATATTAAAAGAAGCATAAGAGAGGTCTTTTTGAAGCTGTGAAAGATTTGTTTTATCGTTCAAATGGCTGAAAAGTAAGAATTTCTGATCTGAGAAAAATAGCAACATATCGGCTATTTTGGCCAGTTTAATTATGAATAATCGGTGTGGTATTCCGAAGTTAAAAGGGGCAACTAAATTTTGGTTATCTATAAATGTACATAAAGGATATTTACCGAATCGTTCAAATCTATGTTAATGTTCGTTTAAGTGTAATTGTATTTTGATGCGGAGTATGCGCAATTATAGCCGACACTGTGGAAAGGTCTGATGACCTCTTCTCTCCAATGAAAACAATGTAATAATAAAATCAAAATTCAACTTAACTGTTACGATCTGTAGTTCTAAAAATTAATGTCAGCCAAAACCATCCGAGACATTCAGAATCCGTCCTGTATGAAGATATATTGTACTATGCGCCTTTCTTTCAAATTTGTGAATTATTTTCCTTATCTGTTATGCTAACAACAAATTAGTACTTTTTTTCCCAAAAAGTTAAAGTTTAATACTGATTACATAATCATTTATAAAATTTCATCATTTTTTCCAGGACACATGGGGTAAATTCTTATATTTTAATACTAACATACAATAAAAAAAATTTTTAATTTAAATTTAAAAAAGAAAAAAGAGCAATTTAATTTCAGAAATTTTTTTTATAACGTAAAACAATGCGTAAAAGATTAATCTCATGTTTTACCTCTCAAATGATTCTATAATATACTGTCTTTGACAGTGTGTTCTACAAGCCAATGTGTCTATGGCCTTCTGTTAGGTGACTGAAAATATGCCGTCAAGTGTGAATGCATATGCGTATACAAGTATATATCATCTGTGATATCAAATTCTGAAACCACTAGGTTGATTTAATTGAATGTAAGACATGTTATATTTTAAGAGGACATTTAAGATAATGAGTGTCTATTAAAGGATGGTTAACTTGTGATAATAATAATAATAAATATGTAAACGTAAAAAAATTTTCACAGGTCCTAGGGTTAATTTCATAAAGCATGTTTTTTGGTAAAGCAAGCAATCACACTCCAGGCTTCTTAATTGCTAAAAATATTTTGACGTGGACATAAAGCCTCATTTAATGTTTTTCTGTGGTAAATATAACAACTCACAGTTTCTTGTAGTGTGCACTGACACTAGCAAAATAGATATGACACAATTTAAATTTATATGCTTTACACTATTAACTTTAAGCATATCTTTTTAGTTTGTCTGTGAATCGAAAAACTAACAGGTCTATTTCCGGGAACTAACAAGTACTTGTGTTATATTAGGAAACATGTCATTGACTAAGGTTCGAACTCCAAATGCTAAGGTTGCATGGCCTACAAGACCATCTCTCCTTTTACTATATGTCCAAAGATTCGTTGCATCTGCAATGGTACATCTGTCAAATAGCTTTATCTGACCATATTCAAGTTACAAATATGTTGCTGATAATGCAACATCACTCCTATATCTATGTTATAAATAGCTAGGATCTTTTTCTGAATTTCGGAACAGAAAACATAAACAAGACTCAATAGTTATGGATGACAGCATGGTCAATTGGTTAATGTGTCTAAAGCTAAGGATCTCTACCAATGTGTTTTCAAATCCTATCAGGGGCAAGCTTTTGTTTCCTTGAACAAGAAAAGCTGAAGCTAGAATAAAATCTGTGTAAACTAACACTCAGTAAGATTATATGTCACTTTTTCCTTGCAGATAATGATCATCGTAATACTTTAAAAAATGTAAGTATTTGATTTCAATATGGCTAATCGTCTTATTTGTATGTCAGATCATCACAGTAAAATCATATGGCGACTTTCTCGCTTTACTGGTTGAGGAATACCTCAGGTGACTGTCTGAGTAGATCCATCAACATTATGAAGGGTAGCTGGATAGTTTTCTCAAATGAAAGAATGAAAGGCACTGATGGGATTCCAAGCCACAGTGGTGAGGGACAAGTGGTTTAAAGTTAGCAACTTTAACCGCTTAACCACTTGGCCCCATTACTGATCTAATTCAATATATAGTCTTATTTTAATGCCTACTTTGACAGACACATATAGCTAAGGGTATGCTAGATAACCTCAGCACGCCGATTTGTTTGTTTGTTTGTTTGTTTTGATTTTTACGGCCAACACATAACTGGCTATATCGTGCCGAATGCTATTAAAGGCTAAAAATGTTATGTTAAATTTGTAAACGACAATAAACATGAGCTATTTAGATCCAAGAATACAGGTTTATCTTTTTCAAATAATCAATGATGTTTTTTAATGGAATTGTGTAAAAGAGTTCTTTGAGTGAATTTGGGCAACTAATATTACCCATGTTACCAGTACCGAACAATATAAGCTCACACTTATGTAGAATTTAATCTTTATCTGCACTGTAATATTCAATTGACAATTGAAATTTGCTAAAAATTTCGCTGTTCAGTCACAACATAATTATTTGGATACTTTTGAAAATCATGAGTCGGGTTCTTTAAAAAAAGACCTACAGCGGACAATTATTCTCCTAAAATGTCAGTTTATTACAGTTTATATTTCACCAAGTCTAAATTACGGTATTCAGCTGCATAAACATACAGCTTGATAAATTAACTACAATTAAGACATGTCAACTAAGCTATAAGTGAAAGTTTAGCTAATGAGTTTGACTAATTATTGTATATTAAGACCTCTTAAAAATACTTTTTCAGTCTTAGAATACAACTTTACCAATACAAGCAGTCAAGAAAGGTAAACACACTATATCTTATAATTTGAATGCAGAATAAGCGAAATGTTCAGACCACCTTACAATATTTTTTCTTCTAATTCTAGTAAATATTTTCTAACATTCAGATTATATTGTGATATAACAGGCATAAATTTCAATTTTAAAGAAATGTTCATTAAAAGTTGCACCATTCTCTTTAAGGTATTACCATTCTCTTTAAGGTACTGCCTTATATATAGTTGTCCTTATTTTTTCTTTATTGAACTGTCAATTTCCTTGAAATTCAGTGAGTATACAGTAAAAAAATTTTTGGCCTAAATTACTTTGTAATCATTACTTTATAATCATTTTCTCATAAAATAGGTAACAATTTGGTATTTTACTGCCCCTTTTCAAGTTGTGAGGTAGTTGTTCACTTGTTGTTGTTTTTTAAATTCAAAATACAGTTACATGCAGTAAAAAGTTACATTCTGATATCAAAAGGTTTTACAATATTTTAACTATGTTAAATTCCCATTTGGATTATTTTTTTTTAAATTGCTGCCCGATCTTGTCCTGCAAAGTTACCTATTCTGGCAGTAGTTATCTTAAAATTTCCCCTTACAATGTTGAATGGTTTTGACCACCTTGAAGTCCATTAAAGATATTTAGTGCGGTAAGCGTTCAAATAATTAAGTCACAGCACCAACAAATACAGGAAGCATTTACAATAGACCACCATAACCTACCTTTAAAGTTTTGAATGAACTTAAGAATTAAAATATCCAATCCTGTCGCTAAAGACCACTGCTCATTCTTTATGTAAACATTAACTTTTAAAATAGTTAACATCTTAAAAAAGATTTGTCAATCTTCCAATTTCGACAAAATCATTTAAGGATTTATCAATCCTTGTTTACGCGTCATTGAAAATATATTTTATTTTACTTTCTCTAGAAGAAGGATTTTTAAAAGGTATTTTTTGTTAAATATGTGTATAATTATACATAAAGAGTACTCACAATCTCTATCCGTATCTGCTTTTAGTTTATTTGCATTTTCAAGATACAAATCATCTGTTGGTCTCAAGGTGCCATCTTCCTATGAAATAATTGAAAAACAATCATTTCCGGGTGACAAAAGTACTCAGTCTATTATTTTAACTGTCTAATATCTCAATAGATAGACAAGACAAAGATACTTATCCAAGGAAACTTTTGCCGAAGCAATTTTTAAGAACCCGCAATAAATGAGTAATAAATCTATCAAATTAAAAGTTATCACTACCACTAAACCCTACAAATAAAATATTTTGGGACAATATAGGTAGAAGATCACCCAAGACTCACTTAAGTGAAATAGTATCAACATAATAAAACAGTTTTAGACAAAGATTTACAAATTTTCAAATTCGACGATGTAATAGAGAAAGGAATTCCATCCTAGCAGCAGTGTTTTTTGTCAAATCAACATAATTTGTATAACATTGGTAGAAGGTCACCTACAGTGAACTACTTTCAAAATATGACCAAGTGTTATTGTTTCTTCACAAGACCACAGCCACGCCACATCAAACCCACATGTAAGCAAGTATAGACAGAAAAACATACAGACAGACAATGGGTGATCACAATAGCTCACACTGAGTATGTTTAGCTTAAAACTTATCCTACGTTGAAAGCAAGTGTTTTTCTCGGACTCCCCGGCCCAAGGCGGAAAAACTATGTCCTTGAGTAATATTTCCAGCATAATTCATAAATTAAACCATTGATATATCAACAACACTGAGACGTAAAAATTATTACCACATTGAATTTAGTTCAATAATATGTCTTTTGTGACATCTTAGAATAATATTTTGAGTGCGTAATTGTAAAATATTACACGGTCTGTTGTTCATATGTTTGTAATTAATATGTATAAGACGTTACAGGCCTGTTAAAGTTTATTTAAGAAACATACAAACAACAGATGTCTGTGAGTTCATGGTTACGAACCGGAACATGTCATGTTAAGGATACGTTAGAAAAAACTGGCACTTGATACAATGACAATGACAATTAATTTATTTACATGTGTTTTTGCCACTGGCCCATTGCAACAATATTCCGGTATACATTTTGATACAATTTCTTGACTGGTATCAGTACAGATACTAATCGTTATAAATGATTACATGTTCTTTAAAAAAACATAATTTTAACTTGGTATTGAATATGTTTTGCTGAAGATTGATATCCCAATAATTATAAAACATCTTTGATAAAATAGTTTGGAATAGAATTAAAAACATTTAGCTTATAGCTTTACTAAGCAAATAATACTTTTTCAACTTACAATAAAAATATCTTAACTAGAGTGCTGACAGACTATCACTCACGAGATAAAACTTCATTGCTATAAGACATTAATCGATAAATACAAAACTTTATTATTCCGTACCATTCGAAATATATCAACTGGAATATAACATGTACAATAGTTCATAATAATGTTTATATTTAAAAACACAAAATATGGTCGAAAAAATTATTACGGTGCGTGTCGATCTGAACGAAAAACAAAACATAAGATCTTCACTTATGGCATTCTTTGCAAATATGAAATAATGACATTAGCCTTAACTTCAAAGGCAATCGTGTTTTGACCAGACTTAAGCTTGGTACAACATTTACCGAAATGAATGTAAATCCATTTATCACATCACTGTAGAAACTTATTCAACACTGTAGTTTCAAAGTTGAAAACAACAAACTAAAAATTACATCGACGATATAAAGAAAAGCAATAGAAAGCATAATATTCTTAAATATTTTATATAAAGTAACACATTAAAACTTAAGTATATGTGTTACAACAAACAAAATAATTCCGTGAATATAAAATCAAGAATATAATAAGTATATTCTCAATATTTATCAATAGCAAATTTCTAACAGCCAGTACCTGTATTACTTTATATCTAATGTCTCTCTTGAATGCATAATATGCCTACATAGCAAGTTTGTTATAACATTTTCAGAGTGAGAGCAAATTAGAAAATTAAATTTATGGCTATCAGGATTATTAAAGAATTTTTTTATTCATATATCTTTCTCTAATCAAAGACAACTTTTTACATACTAACACAAAATGATATTTATTCCCAATATCTTCGTGACATTATAAACATATCCTGTGTTCTCTTAAAATATTCTCGTATCTACCTTTTTCAATTTCGTAATCATGGGAGTACAACTGAAGTTCAGCAAGAGTAATTCTGAATTTTCTAATTGTCACTTCTGTAAAGTAATATTTATGTTCAATACTGCATTTAAACTGTGTAAACGCGTACGATAACTATTATTTAAAAAAAATTGCAATTCTTGTAAATATTGGTCACTTAATTTTTGTACAAAAGAATTTATAAAAAAAGTCTTCATTATTTACTGTTTGTTATCATTATAACAAATGAAACCAAAACCATTTTACACAATAAATTGCGTATAACACTACACCAATTAGATTGCCCCGTACAATCCAAAAATAACTGCATTAGATAGCATTTTAACTAGTCTGTGCTAACACATTTCGAGTATTTTACATCAACATTTTAAAGCTCTTTTAACAGCATTTATAAAAATCGGGAATTTACAACATTCACCACGATTCCGGAAAATCACCAGTATTGTATAATCTATTAAATTTATTAACTAAAGGAATTCAATATATCAATACCGTTAATAAAAAAAATAATCTGGAATGATATCATCTTCACCCTCGAAGTTTCTCTTATAAGTACTTTTACAGCCCTTAAGATTTCTTCGTCTGTGATTTCTGGTGTAAAAATTGATATATCTATTTCATTATCTATATGCTCTGGTAAAATTAAATCAATCTCCTCCAAGTTTTCATAGTAATTATTATTAAATTATGATTCAAAATGACTTTCCATTCGTTCAAAATCATCGAGTTTGAACATTGTTCTTTCTTATTACACAAACTTTTAAGTTTATGCCAGAATTATTTTGTACTTTATGACGAATCTATAAGCTCGTTTAATTGTTTATTGTAAAAATATTTTTGTTTAAAATCACAAGTCTGTTCAAAAATGTTTTTGGCCGATAAATAATTATTCAAATTTTCTTCCGATTTATTTCTCCTGAACATACAAAGTTTGCTACTTTTCAAATACTTAACGGATTTGCATTCTTTATCAAACCATTTTGGCTGTGTGTTATGATTAATTTTTGACCTTTTAAACATCATTTTCCGCCGCTATAAAGTACATCATTAAATGTAGATATTATTTCAGACAAGGGTTTCGAGTTGTCGACTATTAATTACATATATTGTTAAATAAATCTGGCGATAAAATTTCTGCCAAATTTTCACAAAAATTAGTTATATTAGTGTCTGTAAAAAATATACCTGTTTCTAATGGTATGTTTATTATAAACTTTATATACTATACTCATATCGTTATTTGGACATTCACTTTCAAAACTTAATGGC
This sequence comes from Ruditapes philippinarum, assembly GCF_026571515.1. Lineage (NCBI taxonomy): Eukaryota > Metazoa > Mollusca > Bivalvia > Venerida > Veneridae > Ruditapes > Ruditapes philippinarum. Next base: position 12,512 of record NW_026861765.1, on the reverse strand, counting down.
AAATGCAATTACTCACTTTTGTGTCCAATATTAAAATCAGTTATCAATTCTTAAATTATATCAGAAAATAACACTTAAACAGATTATAGCGATGCTGTCGTCGGATAAGAAAATACTATTTATATATTACTTGAAATATGCATTGACGTTAAAAGAATGCGTAACTGAGCTACAGAAAGAAAATAATTTACTGATACAGAGTTATGCAAAAGTGACTTCAAAGGTAAAATAACTGAATAAACGAACTACTACCTTGCAAGAAACTATTGCATCTTCTGAGCTACAGCACGAGATATGTAAGTAAAACGTGTATGCCCTTTATCGGCAGTCAATTAGTCTTGTTGTCAGGTTATGAATTTGTGAGTGACTTTTGAAAAATCAATAGGGGTCACTACTGGTCATATTAGTCACTAGGTAACTGTAAACGTAATTGTTGTATGCAGCAATTTTATGGCAAAGTTATCACAACTCTTTGATTACAGTCAATTTGTTATATTTTGAAATGTGTATTCCAAAAGCATTTTAGTTTATTATAATGTCAACCAATGCAACTTGAGTTGTTGAGTTATTGATCCGAAAGGTCAATGTGACTTTTGATCATTTAATTAATAGTGGTTATCTAATGGCCATGATCAATGCACCTGTAAAGTTAAAAGGCACATGAGTTGTTGAGATATTGATCAGAACGTGTTTTACCTATAAGGTCAATGTGATCTTGACCTCTGACCCTTTAATCAAAAATACAATGATGTCATCTTCTCACCAAAAGCAATGCATATGTGAAGTTTGAAAATCAATGGTCCATGGGTTGTCTAGTTATAAATAGGAGTCCAAAAACTCTATGGGTTGTCAAGTAATTGATCGGAAACAGTTTTTACGTACAAGGTAAAAATAATGAGAAATAAGAATCTCTAAAGAAAGCCAAACAAGACAAAATTGAAAATATTGCAGGCTAGGTTTGCTTGGGCCTGTTCATGGACGTTAATGGAAAGTGCAAGTTACCATCCACGTCCCCTAGCACCCGCTTAAGCAGAATTCAACATTTTGTCATGACAATGGTGAAAATACTAAATTTAGAAACATCCGCAGAATTGTTCATACGGCGGTTATTGTGGAACCTTCAATGTGACACTTCTGTGCCATTCCATGAAAAGCGGCGTATTGTCTTCAATTAAAAAAAAGCGTGTGCCTTAAATGAGAAAACAATGGGCGGAACTAAATAACATGAAATTAAGAAAGGGGATCAGATGTTATGAAGCCTGCATATCACAGATATGACGTCAAAAGATAAATTTAAAAAGCAGGCAACATATTCTAAGGATGATTCAAGGAGACGACTTTGACTTTTGACCCCTTGACCCCAAAATTAATAGGGTTGTCTTCGTGTCAAGACCAATGCACCTATGCAGTTTGAGGGGAAAGGGCCCATGGGTTGTCAAGTTGATCGGATAACGTTTTTACCTACATGGCCAAGGAGACAAACGAAGAGGGCATAATTAAGTGAAGTATTAAAAATAGAAAAAACTATAAAGAATTAAAAACAAAATATTCTAAGAACTCATTGAAGACCGAATTTTTTTTTGGCGATTCTTACCCCGAGATGAGTAAAAAGCGTTGCAACCCTTTTTAGGGTCATTTTTCACAATAAAAATATGATTCTGGAAAATCGGGATGTGGAAATAATCTGAAAATCTGCAGAAACGTTATTAGTCCAAACATACATCAAATGCTATACAAAAAAGCCTCAGTGGAGTCCTTTTAAAGCCTTGGATCAGTGTGTACATTTCAAAATATGGGAAAGTATACAACGAAAAGGAATATCCACTGAAGGCATATTTCTTACGTTATTCCGTGATATATTTTCTCAACTCCGGTTCCGTGTAAAAGTATCAGGAACTACAATGAAATACACCAAAGGAACATAAACAAGGTTGTGTGACATCATCAATCGTTTTATCCTTTACATTAATGACATTGTGAAATACATAAATAAATGTCGAAATGCAATCAATACATCACAAGAGACAGGAGAGCTTTATACTGTATTATTCGCTGTTGATGTCTCCAGTTTTGCCGATACGACTGTAAATCTCCAAAACAAAAAAATGAAATAAGAATCTATTATGCTTAAACTGGAATGTGTATAAGCCTTAATAAATCTAAGAGAATCATTTTCAGAAATGGTGGTTTTCTAAGACAATAAAAACAATGGTATGCATAATGATTATGAAATAGAGGTTGTCAATTGTTATAAATACCAAGGTGCATACTGGACTAAACGAAAGATGTACTGGCCATACAAAGCTTATCAACTTAGATGAATAATGTCGAATCATATAGGCAACATCTGTTTAAGGTATGCTTTTTTACACAGGCATTGGTTACGCATGAACAGCTAACAGGGTCAGAAATATAAATGCATTTATGCCATTATTTAAGACCCGAATCTCAGAATGCTGTAGACAAGCGTTAAAATATTTATAAGTTACATAAAACATCTAATTCTGATGAATGTTATTTGTCAATGAGTATGCCTTATGTATGTAAACGCGCATTTTTATTTTCAAATTTCAGATGCATTGGTTATAACTTGAGACTTGAACCAGACAGACACTTTGACAGAGAATTTAGGTTTTGTTTATTTTCATTGGAACGTAATGACAAAATGGTGAAAATGAAGTGGTGCATTTTTTGATTGACTGTCCACTCTACAACGACTTCAAAAACCAATACTTAAACTATATTAAATTTAGTTTTATTGTAAACAGCAATGAACGCTTTAGTGCTATTATGTCAGAACCAACGAAATAATTTATCATAAAATTAGCAAAATGTATCTTTTAAGCAAATAGGATAAGAGAATTACATATAAACTGAAGAAAATTAAACTTGTGTGTTGACTTGCTTATAAGTTGATATTACATGTATTTCAGTTATTGCTCCATTCGTTGTCTCTATGTTGACAAACGTAAAAATGAAAACAAGTATGAACATTTCCAAAAATGCTTGAAATCGCTGTTCAACCATGGATATAGAAATGCATTACAATTTTAAAAGTAATGTTGATTCATTAAAAGATGCACCTCATGCACGCCGTCCGAAAACTGCAACTTTGCCAAAAATGGTTTAACGAGTAAAGGATTTGATTGCTACTGATGCAAGATTTAGCTTCATGCGTTGGTATCTCTGTAGGTGTCGCTCATACAATTCCCAGACGTGATTCCCCTTTTCACCATAACAGGCATTATCCCTTTATTTCCCATATAGGCCCGTTTTAGTTTATATTATTTCACGCATCACATGTCCCTCTCCATTTGCCGCCCTTATGTCCACTCCAGATGTTTGTTGGGTATCTTCTGGGTGACCTGATTGGATGTGTCGGGGGCTGCGTCCTGTGAACGTTGCCTTTACCTTGTTGATCTTTATTCTTGTTTTGTTTTTTTAAAATGAGAATGATAAGTGCCAGATGAATATCCAATCTCCTTACAAAAGAGCAGAAACTTGCTCGGTTAAGAATCTCCAAACAATTGTTGAAACAGTTTCCTAAAAACAACAATCGATCTTTTGCAAATATCATCACTGGCAATGAGACGTGGGTTCACTTTTTGAGCCAAAGCCAAAGAAACATAACCAAATATGGGCAATCAAAGGAAGTTAAAGATTTTGCATAGCAAAACGCAACATGAGCTTCAAAAAGGTCATGTATGTAATTTTCTTTTCAAATCAAGGTCCTGCTATACACATTGCCGTACTAAAGGGTAAGTCTGTAAATGCCAAAGGCAAGTCTTTCATAACTCAAAGAAATATTTCAAAAACCGTCGACCAGCAACTGGTCTCGTTGGTATCAGGGTCAGATTGGTGCATGACAATTGTGAGGTATAGATATATAAGCTTCGCGTTGTGTCTTGTTTCTATCTTTTTATTATCTCAATATATTCAAGTAAAGCGGTAGTGACGTTGATATGAATATACTTTGACGTCATATTGATTCCCGCCGTCCTTGTTGTTTCCGCCTACACAAAACGTACGTCTTCCAGACATTCCCCCGGCCACAATATAATAACGATGTATGTACAGCTTCACAAAAAGGTCTCGAAAAATTGCTGCTCGAGTGAGGCCGTCATTTCCGTAAATTAACTTCTGAATTACGCATAGTTTCCACTGCGTCCTTGGTGATTCATCATAAATCTGTATAACGTCACCAACCTGAACTGTCTGAGTGTTGTTTCCTGTTGTTTTGTGGTACTGACGCAGTGACGTAAGATATTTGGACGCCATCATAAACGATAATGACTGAAAAGTTGTGCCTGCATTCTTGCCCATTTTGTTACGTCAGAAATTGTAACTTTCTGTGGTTCTGGTGTATTGTTTTCATATGGAAGGGATGTAATACGCCGTCCATAAAACAGGTGCGCCGGTGTTACTAAGTCCGGCTCTCCTATATCGGAAGTGACGTAAGTAAGCGCTTTGTCGTTCATTATACCCTCAATCTCTGTTACTATTGTCTGTAGGCTCTCGTTACTAATAAATTGAACGACCTAACACTTTCGTGATGGTGGTTTTGTTAGTCCAATAAGTCACTCCCTTCAAACATTGGTACTCGCTTAGGTATGAATTTCCATTCAGTATCATGGCTATGTAGAGCGTCATTAACTGCTGTTGATCTCATGTGGATCATGAAACTTGAAACTTGAAACTTGAAAACTTGATTTAACGCCTATTTCTACATATAAAATACATATTCAATGGCGTTGTACAGCTATATACCTTATATGTGCTACTCCCAGTGCTACCATACACAATACTCCCAGCAGTGCGACGGTCACAGTGATTGGGTCAATCCCCACCAACATGTAACAATCTACACCCCTGCACCCCTGCACATGATAACACATGGGCTAGACTTTATTATATTATTATACAATGAAAATAATAAAAACACTAGAAATATACAAACATGCACAAAACAATTAGGAACAGACAATGCCTTCAGCGTCATTTAAAAAAGTGCAAAAAAGTCCTTGAAGTAAAATGATTTCAGGTGTCTTTTGAAAATTTCAACAGATTCACATTTTCTCATATTAATAGGTAGTTCATTCCACAATTTTGGTCCTATCGTGCTAAAAGCTCTGTCAGAAAAAGTCCTCTTCTTATTAAAAGGAACAACATAACAACCAACTGAGGATTCAGATGATCTTAATGTTCGTTTTGACACTTGATGAGACAAAAGCTCTATTAAATATGATGGTGCGTTTCCTACCGAACAGTTATACATGTATGTCAGTATCTTGAAACTGATTCGTGCTTTAATCGGAAGCCAGTGCAGATCGAATAATGCCTGTTTAGAACTATCATACTTGGAACGACCTAACACCAGTTTGGCACACATATTTTGAATACGTTGAAATTTGGCTAATTCATTTTGAGATATGCCGTACAGAATGATGTTGCAATAATCTAAATGGGATATTACTAAAGATAAAACAAGTGTTTCAGCGGCTTCCTTTGTCAGATACTTTCGAATGCTCTTGATCTTGAAATAGTTTAACATAGCAGTTCTACACTTTCTTTTAATGTGATCTTTGAAATTTAGAGACTCATCCAAAAAAGCACCAAGATACCGTATACAATGTTGTGATTCAATAACATTACCACATATATTGATTTCTTTGGTGTTACACTTATTCAGCTGTAGACGACTTCCGAAAAGGATAAACTCTGTCTTTGAATTGTTCATTTTTAACTTGTTGCTGTTCATCCACTCATTTATATGCACTGCACAGTCCTGGAGGTCCCGAATTGCGCTTGCTTCTGCGGTAGGTGATGGTTTAAAACGTTTATTCGCAACGTGGTCGTCGGCAAATCCGTGCACGGAAATGGAGGGAGGTACAATGTCAAAGATAGTTCCTGCGTACGTCAAGTAGAGCCAAGGGCCCAAACAGCTTCCCTGGGGGACACTACAGTCAAGTTCCCGTTCTGATGACACATTCGAGTTAACACTCACTCGACAGCTACGCGGCCTCAAATATGAATCTATCCATTCCAGCGCAGATCCAAAGACGCCATATTGAGTTTCAAGAACATTTAACAGTATGTTATGGTCAACAGTATCAAAAGCAGCACTTAAATCTAGAGCTATCAGTGCAGTGACCTCTTGATGCTCCATTGCATCAAGAATGTCGTTTACGAGTCTAAGAAGGGCTGACTCACAGGAGTGAAACTGACGATAGGCCGACTGATTCGTTGGAAGGAGATCGTTTCCGTTTACATGTTTGTTTAGTCGATGAAGGGCGGCTTTTTCAATCAATTTGGACAAGAATGACAAGTTGCTGACGGGTCGATAGTTGGCTAATGTGAGTTCAAGACCAGATTTTTTCAACAGAGGCCTGACTATTGCCTTTTTCCATTTAGCTGGAAAAACACCTTGCGTCAGAGAAAGATTCACAAGCTGGGTAATCATAGGCAAAAGTTCATTGAGAAATGATTTCAATACTTTGGTGGGCAGAATGTCAAGCTCACAAGATTTAGTTTGTAACTGACTTATGAGCATTTTAATCTCATCCTCTGAAAGACTTTCGAAAGATCCAAACGGTGGTACGTCTTTGACCAAAGGTTTATAGTTTTCAAAATCTTTCAGAGACTCGCGTATCTTCTTGATCTTGTCCATAAAATGGTCTGCGAATTAATCCGCAAGGGTGTTTTCATCTTCCACGGGTGGCATTGGGTTTTCTGACTTGCTTCCGGTAAGATCTTTCACAAACTGATAAAGCTTTTTAGAGTTACCTTTTGATTCAATTACCTTCTGACTAAGTGTTAATTGTTTCACATTTCTAAGTTCATAGTGATATTTGTCATGAGTTGTTGAATGGTATTTGGTGCTACGTTGAACGTTGTTGCGTTGTCTGATATCATTATTTGGGGTAGGAATTGTCGACTTGTAAATCTTCTAAACGCTTGGATGAAGGTTTCTTCTGATAAATCTGGTAACAACTCGAGATGGACAGTTCTTGTTGAAGCGCAAGTAAATAGAGAAATGCGTACATACAGTCCTTCCGAGAAATCAACCCCGGTGATAGTAAATGGGGCTGTATCTTGTACTTTTATCTTTGGTATGGGGTGGTGGATCTGGTGCTGTATATGGTTTGCCTGTTACCATTCGACATTGGACGCATTTCCGGAGAAAGGTTTGTATATATTGACGGATAGACGGTATCTAGTATCTCTGTCGTAAATGTGCTATCAATGCACTTGCGCCAGCGTGAAGTTGGTTTTCATGTGATTCTTAAACTAGTTACCGTGTTTAAGGATGTTCTGCCGTTAGTAAGAATGGAAATCTAGTTAATTCTGTTACTGGTGCATTGTGGATTCTCCCACCACATCGTAGAAATCCTTCTTTATCCAGGAAAAATTGGAAATGTTTCAATAGAGTAAGTCGTTTACCATTTGATTTCAAATTATTGATCTCAACCTGATACTTCAAGAACTGGGTGCTATGCAGCCACAGGCGTTCAGCCTCTTGTAACTCTTGAACGGTTTAAGGTTTCGACACTCTTCTGACTCTGATTTTGTGCGACAATTATGGATAAAACGTTTCACATAGGCAGTCACTCTGAATAGCTTTTATAGCGGCTGAATTTCTTAACATCAATAAGTTGGTGAATTCCTTAAGAGGGTTGTGTATGATTCGAACACCTTTCATGGTTTAAATCATCCTTTTCATGTTTGGTTGTTGTGCACAAAATGTCATTGTCATTTGCTTAACAGCTAGGCCAACTATTAATGTCAGGAAGCCATTTTGGTCCATTATTCCATGAGCTGCTTTTCTGCTACACCTTGGCTGACAAACCTCTTGTTAATAGGTCGGCTGGATTCTGGTCTGTTGGACAATACCTCCACTTCCAGTTCACTGTAACTTCATGAATCTCCACGACCCTGTTCTGTTAAAATGTCTTCAACTTCCGATTAGTTGCTAACCAATGAAGATTTATTTGGCTGTCAGACCATAGGTAGACTGAATGTGCTTGTATAGACTTTAACACAAGGTTTGTAAGACGGGCTCAAATAACCGCAGCTATAAGTTTTGGTAGTGTCAATTGGTTAAGTGGTGAAACACGAGTTTTCGATATGACCAATGTAGACTGTTTGCCTTTGAGGATGTATGCCACTGATCCATATGCTTGTAGACTTGCATTGCAAAAACATGAAGGGAAGTTGTATCATCTTCTAGTTCTGTCTGGTTCCCTACATTATCGGAAGTGATTTTTATGTCTGCGTAACTTTTTTCCTTATTCAACCATTGATATCTTCTGCTATATTCTGCCACTGTGTCTGTATGGCTTCCGGAAGTGGTGCGTCCCATTCGTAATTTTGTTTTCATGTTTTGCAGAAGGAGCTCAGCTCTTATCGTTATTGAGCTGAAGAATCCAAAAGGATCATACAATTTCGCCGTTTTTGGAGTATGGTGCATTTTGTCATCCGATTGAGCCTGTTTATTGATCTCTGGCTCAGAAATATCTGGTCACAGGTTTGGATGAACATTTCCAGATAAACTTACTAATATAATTAGAAAAAAATAGCAGTCTCGTTGTAGGAAAGAAACTCGAATATATGACATGTTAAGAAAACAACACATTTGTCATCTGTTTGTCGGATAATGGACTTCTACGTTTGCTGTATGTATGCATGTAAGGCACCGTGCCAATGAAATTCCAGATATATTTCAGCAATGAAACCAACGAGAGTATAGAAAAAAAAAAATAAAACCGATAAAGTCAGACTCCATCTGGACTGGAGTCTGAAAACCTTCATGACGACGGCTTTGTTTTACTAACAATCATTATGTTATACTTTGTCCATCAAAACAGTCGTCAAGAAGTAAAGATCCATAATTACAAATAATAAATTTATTATTAGAAAAAATCCAAAGACACAAAAATTCTGTGCTTTTGAAAATTTGTTAGAAAAAAAGTCATTTTAAGAGAAAAGAAAAATTTACAATATTGAGCCATTATTCGACACTTAGCTCCAACGTTAAAAGTAAAATTCGTTATTAACAAATTGCATAAATGTAATGCATTCACAAACCGTTCAATATTCAGTTCAAAATCAATATTACAATTCAAATATAAGACTCATTTGTAATATAGACGTGCTTTCAAATTTAAGTCTATATCATAAATCTGATGTATGAGACAAAGTTGATTTTTAAATAACGTTTAGATATCAAAGTTTTCTCGAGCCGCATGCCGGAATAATTGAACATAAACGAATATCTATACATGTGCAAGCCACTTTAATTCAGAGCGATATTTGTTTTATTATTGTTGCTTTTGTAGTATTGATTCTACTTCGGTCGCAGACAACTGAATGCAAATGATGAGGTGAAAGCTTTTTACACAACCCATCTTCAAAAAAATCGTCACCAAACCCTGCGCTTGTAAATATTCTATTGTAAAAAATCTATAAAAAAGACATTTTAAGAAAAAAGAAAAGTATACACATACATTCAGAGAAATATTTGTTTTATTACTGTTGTTTTTGTGTCCCCACATTAAGTGGGGGGGGGGGGTTAGATTTACCCTTGTCTGTCCGTCCGTCCTCATTTTATGTCGCACGTAGCACTAAAAGTATTAGACCTAGAGTCATGAAACTTCACGGGAATGTTGATCAGCTTGTGTAGTTGTGCACCTGGGTATTTTCATGTTGATTTGTTTAGTATTTTAAGAGTTATTGCCCTTGACTAGTATTTGTAGTTTTCAACTTGCTCCGCATGTAACTCAAAGGTATTTGACCTAAGATCATAAAACCTTACAGGAATGTTGCTCAGCATGTGAAGTTGTGCACCTGTGGTTTTGTGAGAGTTATTGTCCTTGACTTAGTAAAAATTTGGAATTTTCAACTTGTGTCACTCTAGCTCAAAATGAGTTTGACATAGGGTCATAAAACTTTACAGAATGTTGATCAGCATGTAATGTTGTGCTACTTGGGTTTCGCTTGTGAATCTATGTTCTGTCAGAGTTATTGTCCTTAATAACTGAAAATTTGCAATCTTCAATTTGTGTCGTGCGTAACTCAAAATGTATTTAACCTAGAGTCATGAAACTTGATAGGAATGTTTGTCAGCATGTGTAGTTGTGCACCGCACCTTGGGTTATTGCCTTGATTTAATAAAAAACCGTTTCATTATGTTGTGTTATTTGTTCATTGAGTGCTTGATTTAGAATCAACAAACTTTACAGGAATAATGATCAACATCACTGTGAAGCTATGCACCTGGAATTTTGTATGTAGATTTTTTAGTTTTGTGACTTATTGCCCTTGTCTTAGTATAAATTTGCAACTTGTTCATGCATAGCTCAAAAAGTATTTAACCTGTAGGCCTGAAAGTTTGCAAGAATGTCGGTCAGCATGTGTACTTATGCACCTTGGGGTTCGCTTGTCGATTAATTCAATATCTGTAAAGTTCTTGCCATTTTCTTAGTAAAAGATTTTTAGTTTTCAACTTGAGGCACATGAAGCTCAAACAATATTTGACCTAGAGTCATAAGAATCTTTAACTAAATAAATAAGTATACCAACCAAGGCTAGATCTTTAATTTAATTAAAACGGGATGAGACAAATTTGGCTCAGATTATCGCATTGAGTTTTCCATAGACTTTATAAGTCTTGGCTTCTTAAAGGTTCAGTATTCATTATGAAGGTTTCATTTTTCTATGACAAAAAAAAGCTTGAAACATAAAATGTGTTATATAGGAGTATGCCATCATTCCTTTGACCTACAGTCTTCATATTTGGCATGGATGTTAGTCATGATTAGTAAATGACCCCTATTGATTTTGAGGTCACAAGGTCAAGGTCACAAAAGCCTTGACTGAGAAAGATTATGTGCGCCCAAAAACTTCAGATTCCTTTGACCCACAGTCTTCATATTTGGTATGCAGGTTAGGCTTGTTAGTAGATGACCCTATTGATTTTGAGGTCACCAGGTCAAAGGTCAAGGTCAAAGGGGCCTTGTTTGAAAAAATATTGTCCGCCCAATAACTTGAGAATTCTTGACTCACAGTTTTCATATTTTGCATGCAGGTAAGTCATGATAAGTTGATGACCCATATTTATTTTGAGGTCACCAGGTCAAAGGTCTAGGTCACAGGGGCCTTGACATAAGAAAGCTTTTCCGCCCAATAACTAAAGAATCCTTCGACCCATAGTCTTCATATTTGGCATGGAGGTTAGTCATGATAAGTAGATGACCCCCATATATTTTTAGGTCATCAGGTCAAAGGTCAAGGTCACATGGGCCTTGACTTAATAAAGCTGGTCCGCCCAATTACCTAAGAATCCTTTGACCCACAGTCTTCATATTGGCAACATTAAGACGACGTAGGTAACGCTAATACCTGATGAAATCCTTCAAAGGGTATAGCATTTTATAGAGCGGGTATTTGTAATATTCTCATCAAATTTCAAAATCTATGACTATTTTTAAGTGTTATGTTGTGTTTATGTTCCGATTTAGAATATTTACCTGTTGTCTTACATACTTGAGTGATTCCTTTTCTTTTCTAAACTTTTCAATTTCATCAACCATTTCCTCTGGCTCCAACTTATGCATTTGTTCCTGTCGAATGGAAAAAAAACGGCATTCATAAAATGTATGCTACTTTTCTGTTGGCGTGCATGTGTCTAAGTATGTTATGAGCTATTTAAATATAAAAATACTATCAAAAATGTTTACTTAAACTGAAACAGTTTTGTCAATTTTAGACGACATTACCTTTTAACGCATTCAAAGTTTTGATAAATTTATGTCGTAACATACTATAACTTCTTTGACGTCTTGTTCTGTCCTTTCCTTTAGGTCTTCCATTTCTTTATATTCGGCGCTGTTTTTATCGCATTCCTTTTGATCCAATTTTATTGCATCAATTTTTTTTTCTAAGAATTCTTTTGATATTCTTTTGAATTCAGCGGGCTTCATTTCCAATTTTGTGCTTGATGTACTTGTACTCTGAAGTGCATGCAAAATACATGTACAATTTTTGCAAAATAATGTCATCATATAATTTGAATTTCAGACTTATTGCATCAGATTTTATCCATAACATATTCTACTCTACACTTTAAATGAAATAGAAACAATGAATTTATATAGTTTAAAGAGTTATAGTTGTTATCATTTCTACTTAATATTTAAGAATTCGCTGTTGTAAAGAAATACCACATACATGTATGTATATTTAAGATTTAAAATAAAAAGGAATGACTATTCACACGAATTAACCAATTCCAAACAGTTTGTCAAAGTAACCAACATTTTGCATTTCCTCAAGACGAATATCCCATCGCCATTTATATTTCAGTTAAAAGTAAAGCAGTTATGCCTGTAAAAATGAAATGTTAAGAATGAATTAATAGATTACAATAGATCGTTTATGTCGTGTGGAAACCGTAAATACTACCGTCCATTCAAACAGAGATGTTATATTTCCGATCCTTGCACATCGTTTCTAGA